>NW_027104562.1:0-6469 GCF_902728285.1 Clytia hemisphaerica
TTATATATAATAATAATAATAAAGCTTTACAGGTTTGCAGGCCACCGTGAAGACACATGGGCCTCTATAAACCGCTCGTACTTTTTACAATGATCTTTTTGAAATAGAGTTTTTTGCGGGGCTCCCCCGGACTTTCCATTTGTGTTGTCTTCCTTGATTTTAGCATTCATTTTTCGGCTTCCTTACACATTCTTTGATTATCGTCTTTCATTTTTGGTCAAATCCTCTGTCACTCGGTAAGGGAAAGCGTTTTTCTTTTGTTATTGCTTGCAACACTGTGTTCTTGTCCTCTTCGTTCGTAAATGTGACTTTAATGGTCGGTATCTCGCTTTATCTCTTTCTTTCGTAAATTTCCCGATCCGCTGCGTCTCGGTAATCTTATATTCCTCAGATGGAGCCGCTGACCAATAATTTTATCATGGATAAATTCTTCGTCCTCGATTTTTGTTTCTTCTTCAGTTTCATCTGTCGATTCATCAATCCCATGAAAAATTAGGTTGCGTGTTGTAGATCGAATCAGCTGCTCCTCCTGTTTTTCTTTTCGAATCGCATCTCCAATGTTTTTCTCGATGTGTTTGGATGTGATTTTAGCGTAGCTCATTGGTGGTCTTTTCTCTTCTTTCTTTTCAATGATGCTTTCAATCTTCTTTTCAAGCGTGGTTATTCTGGTGTCCATAGTTTCTTTCATTTCGTTGACCATAACATTGACTTCTTGTGCTTTCAAATGGTTTATTGGTTTATTAATGGTTATTATAATGTAACAAAGTTCTAGGCGCACGAGGGCCTCTGGAACTGATCGTGATTATACAACGTATTTTACATTTGTCTTGTGTTGAATCTTTTTTCGGGTGTTTACTCCATGCCGTGTTGAGTCTTTCTTTGAAGACTTTGACTGTCTTTGCTTCAGCGACATCTTTTGGCAATTTATTCCAGGTTGGTATAGTTCGATAAAACAAGGAATTCGTTTGTACACCACGGAGTCCATCGCTTCCAAAGTTTGGAATCATCTCAAAGTTGTGCCTTCTGTTTGGTCGCGTTCGGCGGGCTATCTGTTTGGGATGGTATCTTTTTTCGTAATAGTTGATGTCTTGTAAAGTTGGACCATGTCACAAAAGTGTCTTCTAAACTCGAGCGTAGGAAGATCTAATTCCGCAATCGTTCTTCATAAGACATATTACGAATTTTTGAACAAGTTTGTTGCCCGTCTTTGTACTCCTTCACTCAGATTTACGTGTTTACGTAGAAACGGAGACCATACTGACTGAGCGTACTCCAGATGCGGGCAAACAAACGTACAATACAATGTTTTAAATGTACTTGTACTCATGTTTACAAATCCTCGATTGATTATGCCAAGTATCGTGTTTGCTTTTTTGACTTGCTTTGCAATGTGTTCTTCAAATGTAAGTTCTGAGTCAATGAGGATTCCAAGATCTTTTTCTTCAAAGACGTGTTCCACTTGCGTCCATCTAGGGGATATGGATGAGCATGTTTGATGTTTCAACTTTCCTAGCGTCAGAACGTGACACTTTTCAGGATGGAATTGTAATAGCCAGTCTTTCGACCATTCTACAAGTGTGTCTATATCATTCTGAAGGGAAACAGAGTCTTCGATGCAGTTGACTTCTTTGAAGATTTTGGTATCATCAGCAAACAGTAGGATCAATGAGATGACCTTTTCAGGAAGATCATTGATGTATAGCACGAACAGTATTGGTCCCAGTACACTACCCTGTGGAATACCACTCACTACAGGTCTGTAGTCGAGAAGGACTGGTTCACTTTTACTGATTGTGTTCGACCTGTTAGAAATGACGTTATCCATTTAATTGAACCGTTGATGCCATATGCTGATCGTTTCTTGCATAGTCGACGGTGGGGTACAGTATCGAAAGCCTTAGCAAAATCGAAGTAGATACTATCACAACGTTTCCTTTCGAGATGCTCTCATAACATTTATCCAGATAGTACAAAAGCTGTGTCCGGTGAACGGTTGTTAAGGAAGCCAATTGTTTGTTCGATAAAAGATTATGATCGGAAAGGTGCTTCATGATGTGTTTCCTCAGTATTGATTCCATTAATTTGCACACTACCGATGTCAAACTAACAGGTCGATAATTGACTGCCAAATTCTGAGGTCCCTTGTTTTTGTAGATAGGCGTGACATGTGCCACCTTCCAATCTCGTGGTAACGAACCTTCAACTAAAGATTTGTTCATGATTACAGCTAAGGGTAGAGACAGATAGTCAGATAATTCCGCTAGTATCCTAGGGTGTATTTCGTCTGGACCGAATGACTTATTATGGTTGAGCTCTTTCAATTGATTCTGTACCATCTCCTCAGAGATATGAATATCTCCGATGGATGAATCAGTTCTCTTTTCAAATGCAGGAAGCTCACCTACTGCTTCTTTTGTGAATACACTGCAGAACTGTCGTTGAAGTATATTGGCTTTTTCGTGATCTTCATGCTTTAACGATGTTTTGACATTTGGTGATTCAAGTAGTGATGAAACTGTACTAGAAGATTTCATCTTGTTACGCACATGTGACCAGAAGATCTTCGGTTTGGTCTTTGCGTGACTTTTAGTCTCTTGCTCCACAAATTTGTTCTATTGGATTCGCGCCATATGCACACTTTCGATTTCGCAAGCAATGTTTTGTTCTCGATAAGTTTGTTTTGATTGACAGATCGAATAGAGCATGGTTTAGACTTTATTCAGCCTTTGTTTTGAAATTTAAGGCCCATCTACATTTATTAATTTTAATTTCTGCCCAGCTTTGGCCGATCCTGTTTTTTCTTTTCTTTTGTTTGAAATGTTTTCGCGAATGTATTTAACGATCGTAATTATTGTCATTCGAATTCTTTTCAAAACAAAACAAGTTTCTTTTATAGAAAAGAACATTTCAAATGTAAATCAAAACTTAAAGTTAAAAAGTTTGTCGAATATTAATAACAGCATTCAAAGGGCAATAAAAAGCAAGAGAAGAAAACTAGTCCATCTTTTTCTTTATATAAAAACATTCAAGTGGTTGATACTGTTAAAAACTATGTGTACATCATTTTACATGTTTAATTTCGATAAGTTATGACAAGGGTTTAAAAAACGCAATTTAGAGTTGACTTATTTATCTTTTTAAATCTGATAAAAACAAAGTTCGGAGTTGCACTATTCTTTGTGGCTTTCCCGCTTTTTCCTAAAGAATTGTCATTTATACATTTCATTCCTCTTTACCATGACATTTTCTTAAATTGTCGAAAACTGGACGGCGAGAAAAAGATCTCCGGGGGAGGGTTAGAGTCAAACTTTGAAGATATCTTTTTATTAATTTGATCATTTTTTAAGCCAGCTTCAACATCTAAAGAAAATATATACCAATGAGGTATTTAAAAAGACCCGCCTTAGGTAAGAAGACCCCCTTACCTGGTAACCCCCCCCCTTAGGAAAGTCATACTTTTAACACCCCCTTGCTTTTGATTCATCAAAAGGGACCATTCAAAAAGTATGTACGCTCGAGAGACGGGAGGGGGNCTGTTTTAAATGTACTTGTACTCATGTTTACAAATCCTCGATTGATTATGCCAAGTATCGCGTTTGCTTTTTTGACTTGCTTTGCAATGTGTTCTTCAAATGTAAGTTCTGAGTCATGAGGATTCCAAGATCTTTTTCTTCAAAGACGTGTTCCAATTGGCGTCCATCTAGGGAATATGGATGAGCATGTTTGTGTTTGATGTTTCCGAACTTTCTTAGCGTCAGAACGTGACACTTTTCAGGATGGAATTGTAATAGCCAGTCTTTCGACCATTCTACAAGTGTCTATATCATTCTGAAGGGAAACAGAGTCTTCGATGCAGTTGACTTCTTTGAAGATTTTGGTATCATCAGCAAACAGTAGGATCAATGAGATGGCCTTTTCAGGAAGATCATTGATGTATAGCACGAACAGTATTGGTCCCAGTACACTACCCTGTGGAATACCACTCACTACAGGGTCTGTAGTCGAGAAGGACTGGTTCACTTTTACTGATTGTGTTCGACCTGTTAGAAATGACGTTATCCATTTTAAGATTGAACCGTTGATGCCATATGCTGATAGTTTCTTGCATAGTCGACGGTGGGGTACAGTGTCGAAAGCCTTAGCAAAATCGAAGTAGATACTATCAACAACGTTTCCTTTCGAGATGCTCTCATAACATTTATCCTGAAAAGTACAAAAGCTGTGTCACGGTTGAACGGTTGTTAATGAAGTCATATTGTTTGTTCGATAAAAGATTATGATCGGAAAGGTGCTTCATGATGTGTTTCCTCAGTATTGATTCCATTAATTTGCACACTACATATGTCAAACTAACAGGTCGATAATTGACTGCCAAATTCTAAGGTCCCTTGTTTTTGTAGATAGGTGTGACATGCGCCACCTTCCAATCTCGTGGTAATGAGCCTTCAACTAAAGATTTGTTCATGATTACAGCTAAGGGTAGAGACAGATAGTCAGATAATTTCGCTAGTATCCTAGGGTGTATTTCGTCTGGACCGAATGATTTATTATGGTTGAGCTCTTCCAATTGATTCTGTACTATCTCCTCAAAGATATGAATATCTCCGATGGATGAATCAGTTCTCTTTTCAAATGCAGGAAGCTCACCTACTGCTTCTTTTGTGAATACACTGCAGAACTGTCGTTGAAGTATTTTGGCTTTTTCGTGATCTTCATGCTTTAACGATGTTTTGACATTTGGTGATTCAATTAGTGATGAAACTGTACTAGAAGATTTCATCTTGTTACGCACATGTGTCCAGAAGATCTTCGGTTTGGTCTTTGCGTTATCACAAATTCTTTGTTCATAGTTCCTGTGAGCTTGTCTCATCAATTTGTTCACTCTGTTTCTTACAGGGGTGTATTTTGCTCGATTGTATTCTTTTTCTTCGGGCGATGATTTCCACCATTTCTGATGGAGGCGTCTCTTCTCTGCTATTTCTTTCCGAAGTTGAACTCCAATAGGTATTTTACCTTTCTTCTTCCAGTTTTGACCACTGATGATTTTTATGGGTACAAAACGGTTTCGTATATCCAAAATCTTCTTTCGGAAAAGCTGCCAAAGCTCCTCGGTTGACTTAGAATTAGTCATCTCGGGAAATTGCTTGTACCAATCATCAGAGTTGAGATCTTGTTTCATTGCTTCAAAGTCCGCGTCCTCGTACTTGTATCTTTCTGATTTAGGTTTCAATACAGCATCACATTTGATACTGAAGGTCAAGCAACTATGATCGCTTAAACACAAAGGACTGAGATACTCTAGACAAAGAGCTTGGTTAGCTTCACCTGTTAGAATGAGATCGACTAAAGATCGTCAGTCCCACGGCATCTGGTTGGTTCGTCTACACTTTGGTGGAGAAAGGAGTCGCGAAGGGCTTCAAGAAATTTTTCTTCTTTACTTTCCTCGAGATGTGGCGTCGTCCAATTTTTCTAATTGATTGTTGGGAAGTTAAAGTCCCCGACAAAGCATTTATGAGAGTGTTTGTTGTTTGATGCGATATTTTTGATTAGATGATTCAACTTGTTGTTATTTTCAGCTGACGTGTCATTGTTCGTAGGGGAGCGATAGATACAGGAGAAGACCAGGAGATCGTTTCCGGATAGACGAATTTCGATTGTGCTTCATTGAAATTGACTTGGTTCATTGATTGGTTGACATCGGTGACCAAATGTTTGATCGATGAATGAGCAAGAATAATTATCCCGCGACCGATGCCAGTGGTCATGTTCGTATGACTAACACATTTATAATGTTTAAGTTCGTGTTCGTGTAGCTCTCGCAGTCCACCGTGCTTTGGTTTCAACTCACATATCGCAATGATGTGGGGATGATGTTTCTCTACATCAAGCACAAGTTGTCGCTTCTTCTCGGGTGTTATAACATAACAGTACCTTGAAATTGTGGTCAGGAGTCAAAACTGTTGCATTCAGTGATGCCATTGATGATTTCAAGCAGTTTTCATTTTGTTTGAAAGCATATTCAAATAAATTGCTTTGATTGCTTCCATTTTATCTTCCTCTGGTAAAATGCCATTCAACTGGCAATCGAACTTACTTTTGCTTGTTCAAAAAGAATGTTGATAGTGTTTGTTCCTCCAAGATTGGGTAGATTTTGTTAAAGGTCAAGCCTTCCCATACATCTTAAAATATACCATAGTATAAGAAAGCCGCGGCTGGAATGATGACGGTATTGTTTTTGTCGTTAATGGATGTTCTATCTGTGTCTCCGTGGTTTATAAGAACTAAGTCGAAGCTAACAAAATCCTTAACCTTAAAAGTGTTCATAATATTCAATTGAAGAACAATTACTTTTCAAGTGTCAAATTTTTCTAACTATCCTCTCTAAAAAGCTTGTTTAGAGTATATCTTTATAGATTTCAAATAAATTTTTATAAATTTTGGACCAAATAACACACATTTTTTACAAGAA
>NW_027104562.1:7202-45434 GCF_902728285.1 Clytia hemisphaerica
GGGCGAAATCACATCTTTCGAATTTCGAAAGATGTTGAGAAGTTCATCTTTCGACAACTTTCAACAAACTTCGAAAGATGGTCTTTCAATTTGGATGAAAGTAGTTGAAAGATGCTCTTTCAGCGTCTTTCCACGGTTCGAAAGTTGATCTTCTCTAACTTTCGAAAATTTGGAAAGATGGGATTTCCATTTTTTGAAAAGTCGTTGAAAGGTCATCTTTCATTAACTTTCCAAAATTTCGAAAGATGGAATTTCCATTTATTGGAAAGTCGTTGAAAGATGATCTTGTATCAACTTTCCATCGTTCGAAAGTTGATCTTCTCTAACTTTCGAAAATTTTAGAAAGATGGAATTTCCATTTTTTGAAAAGTCGTTGAAAGATCATCTATCATCAACTTTCGAAAATTTTGAAAGATGGTATTTCCATTTATTGGAAAGTCGTTGAAATATGATCTTTTATCAACTTTCCATCGTTCGAAAGTTGATCTTGCTCTAACTTTCGAAAAATTAGAAATGTTGGAATTTTTCTTGTCGGATCTATGTTGAGAGATAATCTTCTATCTACTTAACTTATTTATTTCTTGCAAGTAGTGTTCGACAATTTCAAAAAGTCTCAACAAACATATTTCTCGCCTAATTTCGGTTATTCATTAAAATCAACCCTGTTTTCATCAAAATTGTCGCCATTATTTTATGTTATGTCCAAAATTAATAAAATCTACCATTCGCCAAAAGAAATTCTCCCTAAAATAAAAAAGTTATTTTCCCAATGGCCAAAATTACTTCCCTTTTAGTCGAATATTTAATTTTGTTATTACTTTGCCGAAAATTGGATGCCTAAACCAAAATTGAATGGGCTTTTCCAGAAAAAAATCCATATTCCCACTGTTGAGAATGTCGATTTTTCTTAACACCAGACCCCCTGGTTATCCATGCCGAAAATTTCTAACCCCCTGGATATCCTTGGTCCTCAAATTCTAACCCCCTGGATATCCTAGGATATCGAAAATTTGAACCCCCACCCCATGGATATCCTTGGTCTCCAGATTCTTACCCCCTGGATATCCTAGGATATTGAAAATTTCAGACCTGGATATCCTATATCAACAGGGGGGGTGCGGACTTTTTCTGGAAAAGCCCAATGATAATTGCATCAACATAACCTTCAAAATAACGGTGGAATCTGAAAAAAATTGTTGCTTATTTTTTTTCTTAAAACCATGGATGTATTTATAGTCCTATAATACATTCATTGTAAAACGAAACTTTGAAATTATATTTTCATAGGAAAAATCATAGAAGGATGTAGAAGGAACTTGTAACAAGTAAATTGATATATTTTAGATTACACGCCATTTTTCATTCAAAGGAAACATCTCTAACCCTTCACCAAAATAAAAAGAAATTACAATCTGGAATGTACAATCCCCTAGAGTAAAATATCACAACACAAGAAGCGCTAAGCCAATTTCAAAAGTATGCAGATAATACAAGATTTTCTTGACAATTTTATTTGTTTTACAAACTTCGAAAAATTGGCAAACGTCATACAAAATGATTATCCAATGAAGCTTCAAACTTCGTTGATTTGAAAATCTGAAAAAGCTGTTTTGGTAGTTTTAGAATAATAACTTTGGGATGTTGACTTTTGCGAAATTAAGAATTAATGATGAATAAAAACAATAATAACAAAAACAATGTATCAAAATGGTACAATACTAATAGTAACCAAGATAAATGAAGATATGTAGTGGAAGAAGTACTTTAATCAGAGAAATTTTAGCGTAAAATCGCGAGTCAGAAAAGTCTCGATACTTTCGGGACTTATTTCAGCGAATTGCCATTTCAGAAAATTTAGCGAAACGAACAAAAAACAGGAAGAAAATGTAGGTAACAGTTTTAGACTGAAGTTTGTTACGTACTGAGTGAATCGGGATTTAATATAATTTTCTTTTTAAATTTTTGCGAGAAAGGCAAAAAGCCGCTAAAACGCTATAAAGTATTCTCGCTAGAATTTCTTCCATTATTAAAGGAACTTTTAACTTTTAACTACTCGTATAAATCAACTATTGCTGTATATAAATTCTATGACATGAAAATTCCAGGCATTATTTGTGAAATCTAGATGTGAAATTTAGCTTTACAGATTTGAGGGCTTTACTTAAAGTGTCAGAACATATTTTCGAAGAAACGGCCGCAGATACATGACAGTATCTCGTAAAACTCAGCAAAACCATTTTAACTTAAATAAATTATACTTTAGGCGTCACGTTACTTTACATTCAAAAAAATAATAAAAAATTAGATGAAAGAGTAAAATAGGGATGCCAAAAGAAGCATAAGCACTCACTTTGTATATGGAAAAAATCTATCAGAAATGATCTGAAGTCTTGCTGCTTAGGTAGGTATACAAACCAATATTCTCCCCCAAATTCGAAACTTACGATGATTTACAGTAATAAAACAAAGATATTTTTTCCACAAATACCTACTTTAAAGTCCTAAATAAACAAAACAAATAAATAAATCAGAGTTCCATTGTTTCACTGCGATCTTTAGAGTAATGTTTAAAAATCGGGGAAATCGAAAGTCTATTTTTGTAAAAAGTGCTGTAAAAGTTCTTCAAAGGACCCAATTCTTTAGGTGAATAAAGCCCTAGTATGTACAATTTTAACACAAAACTTTTTTTTTTAAGATTGCTATTCAAAATCGGATAATTTTGGAAATGTTTACTTTCAGCTCCCTCAATATCCCACCACATCCCGCGTGAGCTCCCTCAAAATCGGAATTGGAATTATTCCGGACTGGAAAGGAGTAGAACTTTGAAATTTTCACTGTAAATTTGCTTTTTAGTTTTTCTACGGATAAAGGAAAAATTATCTCTTTAGACATCATCGATTTTTCTTTATGGCCAAAATTGAACATTTTTGAATCCGATTTAAGATCGCCGTGTTTTAGTGTTTCGGAAAGATTTTCCATTTCGAAGACACTCAAATCAGGGATCAAATCAAGCAAATCTCTATTCCTACATTTTAAACAAAATTGAAAGTGAAAGCCAATGATTGTGTACAAAATACACTAAGGACATTGGCACTTTAAACGGTTAAAAATCAAGAAATATTACAAAATATTTAATCATTCATTGACATAAAGAAGAATCTAAATATTCAAGTGTCGAGTTCTTGGTATAACAACCAGAATGTCATTGTAATCAATTTGAATTTGAGCGTAAACGAATTTGCTGAAAATACGTTGAACTGGAATAAACGATGCACTCCCAGTTACTTCAAATAGCTTGTCTCGAAACAACATTATTGGTTTCCCATATATAGCATTACTGTCATAATTAGAATGTGAAAACCAATCGACTCGAGCGAGAATGTGTTCTTTGTAAACACCGTTTAATATGACAGAATGTTTAATAAAATACAAAATTTTTCCAGGTCTAGCCGAATTATACATACTTTCAAAAGGCTGTATCTGACCATCTTAACCACACCAAAAGGCAACTATGTTGCTTGAACGAATGCTTCTGGATACTTCAGATCCGTAGAGAACGTCGTTGCAAACAACTTCTGTTGTTTTCCAACAAGCGATTGGGACAACTATATCCATACTGGGATAGAGATGCTGGTACATTGACTCCAGACATTCGGATTCTCTTATCGTCAAATCGTAGATAATCTGTTTTCTTTTCATTGAGATGTGAGACAACTCGGACCAATCGAAGCCGCTATAATTCATCTTTTTTGATGACATCAGTAATACGTCAACGTCGATGTCGCGAACATCGAGTGAACCTCTTTGTTGACTATCTAGCAAGCTGTTAAACAGTGGAAGGAAATCGTCGTTTAGCTGTTCAGGAAATGGAATGTTCTGGGCTTGAAGATCCCGTTCAAATCTTCTCATTAGTTGGATCTCGATGTTTTTATTGTTTCTTGGCATTCGTTCCAGCATCCCATTGAACCTTTCAAAACTGAAAAGCCAGAACCCGTAAACCGGTCCATACGCTTTGATGCATTCAATAAGGTGGCAATGCAAATGAATGTTAGGGGTGACTGCGTCACTTCCATACAGCTCTTCAAACGATTTGCAAAATTTTACAAGATAATCACCAATTACAGTCAAATCGGCCACCGTTATTGCTTGGTTGCACAGGTAAACACACGAAATTACGAAGTATTTCCAACACTTTAAATGGTCCTCAGGTTTAATATCTTTTAGAGCAAACAAAGAAAACAACAAGGTCCAATTTTTCAGTTCATCGGCGGTAAAAGAAGAGAATGAGAAGTCGTCAAACTTGCCGGGAATTTTTCCAACATCGTCTGAACATTGGATTTTGTCGATTTGTTCCTGTATGTGGTGGATGTTGTGTTTGGTAATGAAGCCGGCATCCTTCCAAACCTGTATCATCCGTTTGGCGGTCCCGAGGAAAATGTTATGCATTGGGTCAATAATTGTCATCGAAATGAAGTCATAATATGGAAGTTTTGTAAGGATGGAATACTTGGTACCGTATTTTGTCTCCAGCTTCTCACGTTCGGTTTTCGTGCCAGCATTCTCGATCTCCTGCATTTGCTTACGATGCTCAGCATCCGTGCGTGGAATCCATTCATTAATGTCAAATCCACCATAATTTTTTCCTTCTGCTATACTTCCTGGAAAGGACTTGTTACATTTGTTGCAGCCTTTGTTTGCATTGTGGGCTGAAAAAGAATTTTTTTTAAATTAAATGTCGAATTGGGGAGCTCAAGGTAAGAGGCTTACCGGACATACGGTCCTTAAGGGTAGGTTTTCCGAGGTGCTGACAAAACCCAGGTGCGTTGTAAGGGTCTGAAATTTGATAACATTTCTAAATTATATGCTAAAACTGGGGAGAGTAACCTGATATTCAGATGGTGAATTTTCTATCGGTACTCTCGAGGATCTGAACTTTAGGCTTTGTCTCCATCTCGAACGTTTCTCACTATATCTTTTTTCTTAGATCTTTACCTCTATCTTCAACTCTTCTCTTTTTTCAAAATACTTTTAAAGTTAGGGAAAGGCTTGATGAAAACCCGGTGCGGAGTTTGAGGAAGGTTTGCCGAACAACATGGTGTAGTTGCATTTTTTTAACTCTATCTTTTAAATATTTCTTTCTACTTTTAAATAAACTTTTATTTTAACATTTTCATTGTTCCAAAAGACGAGATCTAATCTCCGGTTCTAAAAGCAGCTTTTTTATTAGTTTCCATTATAATTTTGGTGATAAAATAGTCAAACACCTTGGATAGAAATCTGTAATCTAGATATCTCTTTTTCACTTCTTTCTAAAGGCCCTTCTTGGCCTAATACTTCTTATTTCACTTTCTTTTTCCATATAAATAATAATATTTAATATTATAAGTAAAAGCTGGTACTTAAACTTATAAGTAATTAATTAAAAACTAGTAAATGGGCAAAGGATAGCACAAAGCTAAGCAACGCCCCAAAATGATACTTCAATCATCTATTTTCAACTCTTCTCTTTGCTACATTTTCTCTCTAATTTTTCACTCTACATGTCTTTCTGCCTCTTTGCTGATATATTTGTTCTTGATAATGCGAGATTGGTAAGACATAGACTGCGTGTTCAGTCACAATGACTATTTGTATATTTCCTAAGTTACAGCCCGTCAAGGAAGGCTAGTGAAAAAATTTATTCTTCGATTTTGTTGTTAAAACCGATAAATTTGGACACGGTACTCTCAAAATAGATCATTGTCGTATAAGTTTAATAGAATCCTTTACTCTAAAAGTAAAGAATATATTTTTAAAGATGTATATGCCAGTCATAGAAAATACTTCACTTTTAACTAAAAAAAACACTTTTCTTAAAAAAATGGTATACCTTTGAATCCACACAGTTTCCTTGAAGCTGGAATATCGCAACCAACGCATAAAACTGCAGCTTTAATATTTCTTCTAGAACCATCATGTAACTCTATTTGGAAGCCTTCATTCCAAGCTATCAATAGTTCATCTACTAATGGGCTTATGAATGTGTTGGTGGGTGGTTCCTTCGCCATATTTGGAATCAATCCATGCAAGATAATGTTCTCTTTCTTGAATCTGAAATTTAAAGTACATAGTAAAGGGCGACATAAAGCAATATAGTGTAAATGAATATAAAATAATACGGATCTATCACCATTCTTATCAAAACATATTTTAATAAAGTCAATTACACTCTATTTGATGATAATATTCAAGATCAATTATTATTCAGACAAAATAATAATGATATAGCAGATATAGCAAATATATAGCAGATATCAAGTTCTTGTGCATAACCCTAGAGGAAACACTGAAGTTATCAAAGAAAAACGCAGATTTATGAATTGTTAATCTCAGCTTTAAATCTCATAATATATAGGGTCATTGCCATCCTGCTTTGAAATTGAGTGTAAATTTAATTTACCTTATACTCCTTGGGAGATTCATGACAACTGAATATATTGCTCCAATACTGTAAGTCCTAACTTTTTTGTATGGGCAAAACCAATCACAATTTAGCATAATTCCAATGTTACCAGCATGATTTAAAAAATCCATTTTATTGGGATCAGAAAAATCCTTCCAAAGCTGGCCATCATAAACATCAGATAGAATTTCTGGGTGCACTTTCCGAGTCAGCCAGGATGTGCAAAGTTGAAAAAAGTTTTTTCGTTTGAACAAGTATTTCAAAGTTGTCAACAAAGGTTTGTAGCAATAGGTTTTGTAGGGTACAAGTGATGTGCTATTTCCAATTCTCACTGTCTCCATCAGTTCTTGTCCACATTGCTTTCTTAGGTGCGGAAGATTGTGGTTTGGGAATTCTATGTGAGAGCATCTTTTTGATACTTGTTGTCCCTGTATTCGTGTGACTGATTTTTCAAACTCGTACAAAGTGTGGCATTTTATACAGACAACATATTTCTTGAATCGTTCAGTTGTATTCACACATTTGTGAAAAAGATAAAGACTGCTTGGAAGTCCAATCAAAATAGCAGAATCAAGACCAAAGTGCTGGACTAAATTGCTAGTAATCCATGAACGAACTTCAGTAAGCATTCAAAAGCACTGTCTGTTATATTGTAGTGAAATTGCCACAAAGCCAAAAATAGGCAAATCCATGAGGAAATACTTATGGTTCTGTTAATTGGTTCATGATCATGTTCCAAATTTTCATCGTTATTTTCTTCCATTGCTTCGTCAGCTTCTTCTCCTGAATTCTCAAAGTAATGTTGAGATATCATCTCTAAGATTTCTTCATCCAAGTCTTCAAGGTCTTCCTCGACAGGGAAATCAAAACCATTCATCAGTCCTGATGTCAGCAGCTTCACTTTGAAATGTGTATGGGGTGTCAGTTACATCAACCATTGGAGGAACATTATCAACATTTGTTTCTTTATTCAAAGTTGTTTGAACATTTGCTTCTGATCCAGAGGATTCTTCAGAAAGTGCACAGGATTCAAAATGTTTCCGAAATGACTTGTTTGAAAAGATGTTTTTGCACACAGGACATTTCTTCATACTGAAAAATAATAAAAAAAAACACAATTACATTTTTTGGGAAAATACGTGAAAAAACATACATCTACAATAATTAGCTAGCAAGGAGGTGTTTTTTGGATAGAAAATGGGCTGCTGGGGTTGGAAATTTTTTTTTCATGATTGCAAAACATTTAACAAGTATTAAAAATTCTTAAAAATAATGTTGAAATATCCTTTGTTTGGAACTTCACAAAACTTTTGAACTTATTTATATGGAGACCCCACTAAAGTTGGGGCTAAAATGAGAAAATTTAATAGAAAATCCTTTCTCAAAAATAGCTTACTGTAATTTTACCCTGCTTTTCTGTATTATACTGTCTTATTGTCCAAGAATCAACTCTTTTTGAGTGAAAAATAGGCTTTTACTGTCACCACTCATGGACAGTTATGTTAACTTCATAAAAAATAGCTTTCAATTTCATGTCCACGTGTCTTCACTCAATGATGGAGTACTTCAACTGACATCAGATTTCTCAAGGAACCTTCTTTTATACTCTTCTGGTCTGTAAAATATATAAGGTCTAGTCTGCACTCCACCCTAAAGACTAATTATTTAAAAGTTAATTATTTCATTAATGATCTGGTTGGGAATTTTTATTTTTTGAGGGTGGATATTTTATTACTTTTACAACTTTTTAAATTGGGTCTAAAAATTCCCAACCAGATCATTAATGAGATAATTAACTTTTAAATAATTAGTCTTTAGGGTTGAGTGCAGACTAGCCCTATTCACTCTGTTTCGGGCTTTCAAAGTCTTTTCCGGCAAATCGATTAAAAGAAGGTTTCTTGAGAAATCTGATGTCAGTTGAAAAAGTGCTCCATCATTGAGTGAAGACATGTGGAAATGAAATTGAGAGCTATTTTTTATGAAGTTGACATAACTGATGGTAAGCCTGACCCTACATATTTTAATCAAATTACGTTAGTCCCAAGCAAAAATGTCTATATCCCGAATAATAATGCAGTATAATGCCAAACTGTACCCATAGTTATAAGAAAGCCGCAGCTGGAATGTTGATGGTATTGTGTTTGCCAGCTAATTGATGTTCTATCTGTGTGGCCCCACGTTATAAAATTATGATATATTATGATTTACTTCTCTTCTTCTTGTAAAATTGATGATTGAGACCTAGTGGCTAGTGACTCCCCTAGCTAGGCCATAAAATATAAAGATTAGGTGCACTTCCCTTACTTCTTCATCACCCTAAAAAATAACACCTGTATGTACAGTAACTAAATACCTGAGATTGAAAATAATGATTCAATGAAGTTTCAGGAAATAGGCAGGAGTGACAATATGAAGAAAAATATCTTACTTCAATGTTTCAACTAAATTAGAATCCCATTCACCATCTTCATCATTATCGTCGCTTACACTGCCACTACTAAGACTGCTGCTGTTGGAACTTTTTTCAAACGATTCATCCACAAAACTTTGCTCATCATTGAATGACATGATTGTTTACAGTACTCTCTGAAATCGAGCTTGTCTTGTGTTTCAAATTAAATTTTCTGCAAACTGTCTACCATTTGTTTACAAACGTGACCAATAGCGTTCTGAAAATACGTGACCGAGAAAATGTAGATTTGGACGATGACTTATAGAGAAATATCACGAAAGAGACTGGGTTTGAGGCGCGTTAAACAAAAAATTGTCGAAAATCTTTGAGCGCCAAAAAAAAAAAAACGTAAATGACAAGGCAAGGCAAGGGAAAGGAAAGGTGTAAAAGTCGTGAAACGGTTTTTGAAATATTTTTAAACATTTTGTTGTAGTATACATTGCAGAAAATAAGTAACAATACAACAGATGGAATTATATTCTGATATGAATTGTGGTGATTATATTCCTTCTAGTCCAAGTAAGTTTAAATCCTTAAAATTAATTGATTTTAATACAATTATTTTTTTACAATTTATTTGTATAGCTATAAGTATAACTTCTCCAAAGTATCCTAAAGATTTTCACCTCTGGTTACAGAGTTTGACGTTATGTAGTGTTCAGAGACTTGTTTTATGGGTATCATTTTAGTGTGCTGTATATTTTCGGCTATAAATTGTCATAAAAAATTAGATATAAAAGGTATTGTTTTTTTCATTAGACTAGGTTTTAAAGGGGAAGTTAAGATTTCACTAGATCAGTAGATGTTGTTTTTTTGCACTTTTGCGATAATTACTTTTGACGTCTGACCAGCCAGTGTTTTCAACTTCTTTTAAAGCTTTTAAAAGCAAATTCAATACTATTCTATATTCTACAAATATAAGTTATTCCTGACTGTTTGAAAATAATATAATTTATTATAATATATAATTTTGATATTAGGTCCAAAGTCAAGAAAACGATCAATTTTGTCATCAATTTGTCAAAGAAACAGAGAAAAGCCACAGTCGCAACCTAAAGGTTAGTATAATATATTATTAAAATTTATATCCAGATCCCTTGGCTTTGTGTCCTAATTTTTGGTTTAATGTTGAACATACATTTGCGCCAATGCAGAATACAATAATCTTTTTATTGGAATGATAGAATAATTCTTGTAAATAAAAAGACACACAAGTAGTACAGTTGACAATAAATATAATAAAAGTTTTACAAAATAGAAGTAGTAGTAGTTGGTATGTAGCCCATGTAGTCGTCAAATTTGAATAGTTTTTTCTTCATTTTATCATTTTACATTCCCGGTGATTCTTTGGGATCCAAACCCTTCAAACAATAACTAACTGTAACTCTGATAACTTTTTAGATTAATGAGACAGTTTCAGTGCAAAATGTCATTTCCAGTCACTATAATTTTTTTAGAAAATATTTACTGAAGTTAGTTGTCTTTACTTTTTTTAGAACAAATGACATTTTGTGAATCACTTCTTTCCCTTTTCCAGAAATAAGTTCAAGATGTGTTCTAGTAAATAATTCTATATTTCTATATTATCTATATTTTTGAATCTCGCCTCTTTCGCAGGCATTCTTGTTCATAAAAAAATGTTCTGTTTAGTTTTTTACCATTCACATTTTCATATCAGGTAAACAAAGCAAGGAAAAACCCTCCAGCTTTATGCCAAAGAAAACTCAAAGAAAAGAAGGTAATTATTTAATATTGCCTAACTTTATTTTTACTTATCTTTTTATTATCAATTTTAATACTCTAACTGTAATAGTCTAAAATTAATAAATGATAATAAAAAGATGCAATGATGATTTTTGGTCTGTCTAGCTATGGGAGCTTTCAATAACTTTTATTTTTACTATCAGTAATGGTTAAAATTTGATGTTTTGATAAAAAGTTGTTCTCATCTCTTTTATTAAAGCTGTAAACTGAGTATTCAATCTAGTTATGGTGTGTTGTTAACGTTCTTTTATTTGTCCTGTTTTGTCCATCTACCTTATCGGACAAAATTTTAACCAAAGAATTTAGTCACTTTTGTCTGACTAATGATTTTGTGACTAATAATTTAGTGCAATTTCATCAAACAGTTTAATCTTATTAATAGAAACACATATAGACTCTTATCTTTCATTCGGTATGGGTTGTGTTTTAAAGGTTAAAAAACTTAAATAACGTTTCAGGGCGAAAAATATTTCTGACTTTTTGTTATGAAATACAATTACACAAGTTTCCAGAAGAGTTTTAAATAGTTTGAAGTTTTATATTTATTTGACTATTGCCTTATTATAAATACTTTACATCATTCTAGTTGTCGCAATATATAATAATTGCATATATCACACAAATCTTTTCACTAATTCTAGACTCAATCCGTTGTCCATGGGATACACAGGATGAAGGAAGAGGTGAGACATTTTTACCAATGTATTATATGTTAAATCTCACTCTAATTGTTGAAGCAATTTGTGGAAGTTTGATTTCTGAGATATTAAAAGCTTGAAATCTGATCAACCTTTTTTCAACAGAAAAACAACAATTTGATGGAGATGAAACAGAAAGTCTCTCAGAAGCCGAAAGTGAAGCAACACCACCAAGATCAAAAAAACCTTATGGCAATCAAAGTAAGAATTCACTTTTCCTTTGTCTTTTCAATTGCTGAGTAGTTTATGTTTGTGACAATGTAATAACTATACAGTCAGCAGCCCAAGATGGGTTTTATTAATATCCTTACTTACAGAATAAAATTTATGCCAAGCATTAGTTTCAGAGCATCTGAGTTATCAGTTTTTTTGTCTATTGCATCTTTGAAATTCAAAAGAAACACACATGTTGGTGATATTGATTTGATGATGTTTTTTTTAAGTTTGTTTACGAGGCTTTTCTTTTTTGCAGCACTCACAAGATCACCTCTCAAGGAAAACCAAAATAACATTAGATTAAACAGTAAGATCATTTCATTCACCTATTCCCTCAATTTTTGTCAAGTCAATAGAATTGCTAAGTCAGCTTTCCGATTCTGAAAAAGCATGTTTTTCTCTAGCACACTAATTGATTGATAATTTATTTTTTTATCTTTCTTTATATTTCTTTTTTTCTTCTCTTTTCCTTGTTTCGACAACAAAGACAAAAAGGTGTGTCATCTTTTTAATAAAGAATAATAATTGTTAAAATTTAAGGGAATAATGAACCAAGTTTAGTATTTTGAAAGAAAATGTCTTTATTTTTAGGTACCCCCGTTTCAGGAAAAAAGAAAGACCTTGACATGACAATATCACCAATTATTAATGGTAAATAAAAAAGTTGCAGTTTTTATTTGAAAATCCTTAGTAACCCCCTTATTGCTACAGTAACCCTACAGTAGCCCCACAGTAGCATATGCAGATGGAAAGGCAAAAGTTAATTTCAAAATTATTTTATTCTATTTCCACTTGTTTTATTATTTTATTTAAAGTTTATACCAAAAATGTTTTCTTTTTTTAGATCATTCTGTCTTAATTCGTAAACTTCTAAGGAAGCAAAAAGCTTTAGAAGAAAGGATTGATAAACTAGAAGCTTCTCAAAACAAAAGAAGACCGCCCACAATAGACATAAGATCAACAACAAGTGTAAGAAAGGGGTTATTCTGACTTTGGGAAGCTGATATTGGTGCAAAGCAGGGCGAAATTTGTGCTTTTATCAAAATAAGACCATTTTAAGAATTTTAAATTTTTTACAATTCAAAAATGCCAGCAACAACAAATTAATTCTCTTTGCAATCTGCCAAATTAGTTTCCCCAGCAAAATTTTGTTTCCCCCAAAAATTTCTTCCTGTCAAATTTAGTTCCCCTATGAAATTTTGGGTGAAAGCTTTGTTTTCAGAATGAAGACTTTCTACTCATGTAATCTGTAAGGTTTTCCTCACACGGAAACTTAAGGGGATCTGCTTATTTTCTATTAATTATGAATTGAAAACTTGTCTTTTATCTTTTCCCTGCCTCTCCGTGAGCTTTCTATAACCTTCAAAGTCTCTAGTAATGTATCATTTTGAACTTTGTCTTTTCTTATAGAATTACATCAAGGTATGCTACAGCAGGCTATGCGAAAGACACAATCATAAATGGAACTTTGATTATGGGTATGATTTTTCAGAAAATTGATCACCTTCGTAAAAATGATATAAGTAATATTTTCTTTAAGATAAAGGGTGTATGCAATAATGTATTGAATAGACCTCTAAAGAAATTTTCTTTGGATTTTGGACAAAAAAATTGTTTTCATTTTTTTAAACTGTTCGGTCTTTCATTTGGGTATATACTTATTTCATTTATCATTTTGGTTTTCAGAGTGTACTCCCAAGTTAATAACGAAATCACAGAAAAACTTAAAGAGAACGTCATAGGGTTAGATAAAACCATAAGCAAAGACGAATTCAAAGGTAACTTTGTCAGTAGTTAAGTTAAATTTTTATTAGAGAAATCTTTTTAAGAGGGTTCCACACAATGCATTCCTTTTACTTGACAATTTGGAGTCTTATCTAGTTGGTGTTTCCAGCTCAATAGCTAAAAATTAATTCCATCCTTTACACTTTGGATATAGAGGTTTTAACTTTGTCAGTGAACCAAAGAATGAGTCTTATATACAGTTTTCCCTGGCCAACATTTTGTCTCAAAGATAGGGTATCAATATTACAACTTATTGGCTCTGACACTCGTAAGTTTGGAACACATTTCATGATCTCAAAACCTCCACAATATTTGAGTCCAGGAAAACCATCTACACTCATTAATTTATTATAGTTATCTTTTTCTGTAGCATCAGTCTCTAAAAAAATCCTTTTGGCACCAAGCCCTGCATTATGAAGAACTTGCTTTTCATTTTGGGTTGGAAGCTTCTCTCCTTCTCTATGCACAAGACAAAAAAAGTTAGCACCCCAAGGTTTAGGTTTTTTCTCACTCTTTGCTTTGTTTTTTTTTCCTTTTTGGTCTTTTTTCTATCTTCATAAGGGGAGAATAACACCCTGCGATCTTCATTGATTCTTTGACTGGGTCGGTCAGTGAGAGTCCTATCTAAATTCTTGCATTTTTCTTTCAATTGTATGCGATCACCTAGTCTTGTGACACGAAGCTTTTTCAAATCATCATCTGTGGCTGAAGATACAACGGAAGAATCTATTCCCTGTTACAAATCTTTGATGAAGGTGTGATAGACTTAAACAAAACTTCTCTCATTGAGCTCATTATTTATATTATTCAATGATCAAATCTAAAAAGAAAAAAAGAAGTGATAATACTCATGTACTCTTAGGTAGTACCTAATAAACTACGTAATAAGAGTAACAAATGGGTCGTTAGCGGATATTAAGGGTTGGTCTAAAAAGCAGGGTAGCCAATGGGGTAGCCAATTGGGCTAGGTTATGGGGTACCTCTTTTTGCCTAAACTTTTGAAATCTGAAACCTGTTTTCATGTGGAAATAACTATTACAACATCTTGTTAATGATTCCGTGTAATAAAATTTAAGATTCCTTTCGAACTTTAGCCACAATAGCCTTTTTTCCAAAGGTACTGAACTTTGTTACTTCTCAAGAGACCTGGCGCCATTTTGTCTTCCTTCTTGGCTTCGTTTGAAAATTTACAGACCCGAATAAAAAATATATACAAAACAGTTTTTAATATTTTAGATTTAGATTTTATTTATGTTTTTAATTGTTATTTCCGTGAAGCTGTAATTCGATGATAATAGCTTTGGAATCGCCTTTGGACCATATGATCTCTAATCTTGTCATATCTTAACAATCCTTTGTTATTGAATCTATTGTTTAATTTAAATCATGTTTAGATGTTTCAAACAATTAATTCCTTTCAAAATTTTTAAATATGGCAGCTTATAATAGGTACAAAAAGTCTTTTGAAATAGGTCTATTATAATGAAGCTCTATTTCTTACTCCTTGTAACAGAAGGGTGTCCACCAATAAATGAGTCACACTTTTCCTTTATCGCAGCACATATTTGTAATCAAAGATGATTCAAAACTAAAAAGTAAATACAAAATGAAAATCAAAATCTAAACAAAAATAAATGACACGCCTACTTTTATACAAAAAGTTGACAAAGTTGAGAACTGACCTAAATCCTTTTATGTCTACTTGAAATTGAACAATATTTGAATACAAAAGTGAATAGAAAAGTCTTGAAATTGAAATGTAATAAATATAATATAAATGAATAATTACCAATATGCCAGGAATGGGGAGCTGCAAAGTGTGAAGTCAAAAGTGAAAATGCAAACAAAAGAAGATGTGATTTGTATATTTGATGTTGACTCTTCAAAGTCTGAGTGACTACTGAATGATGATGTGTGATGATGTGGTTTTGAAGTATGATATATAAACAAAAAGCAAAGTGGATAAATACTAAACATAGTTGACAAAATTGATAAATAAATATAAATTAATTAATTTCTATGCATAAATTATCATAAACTAGTGTATATGTATAAGAATTGCGAAGCGTTCCAGGCAGGTCACTCGATTCGCAAGTTGCAAGCAAAATATTTATAGGGTCATGGAGGGTGTCTATCTAAAAAATCCTGCATTACAGTACTAAAAGTTTACAAAAACGACAAATTTCATAAAGAATGCCAAAAAACAAAAACAAAAAAAACACGGTAAAAACAGCTCAAATTCCAAAGTGTGACCCTGAAATGCCTAAGTTTTAAGTAAAATGGTCTTAATAATAAAAACAGGGAAGTAATGAAAACACTAAAATGTGGGTTATTCCTCGATTTAAGTCCCTTTAGCTTTAATTAGCTTTAAGTCTCCGTTTCGGTCCCTCTAAGGGCCCGCAAAAATCGTGGGCGGCACATTATCACGCAAACCTAGTGCCATCCCCGGTAACTTATAATGGATTTACAAAGAAAAATGTTATCCACGGTGAAATTACAAAAGCCACCGGGTCACTGAAACAGGGGTGGGTGCATTCTTTGCTTTTTTCTAAGAACAATTGAGTGTATAAATAATGCAGAAATGGCATCTTTTCGACTCGAGAAGTGTCACTCTTATTTAATATTCGACATCTAGACCTTTCGATACGGAAAGGCAAATATATTTTTGACACCTTTTTATTTAGGGAAGAAAATTTTCGTGTGTTGCTTGGAAATTTTCCAATAAGGTGCAGCCAGAACATTCTTTGGGAAAGCCGTTAATCGTAAAAGCTAATTTCAATTCTCCTTAATCTCATTTGTTAAACTAATCGTTGGAGCAGTTTGGTAACAAGGACCGAGTGAATCATTGAATAGGTTAAGCAATGTAGAATAGTGGTATATTTACATCATATAATAATAGATAACGCCGATACAAAAATATTAATCTAGCATATATTAATGATTTCTTTGTAAAAAATAAACTTCTAGGTCTTGGTAGTCTTCTGTAACGATGGGAAGAAGTTTCTGAAATAAAAAAATAGAAAAAAATAACAACCTAATGAGTTCTTGGAAATAAACGGCTGACAATAAAAAAGAGGAGTGAGAACGATTCATTTGATATTTCCTCACATTAAATGAGCAATGATTATAATATTTGAGATGGATTTGTTCGTAGGGGTGGGGGCAAAATTTTGTAAGCCAGTGCTAATATTCCCAAAATAATGGATTGAATAGTTTCATCTTACCGCTGTTCTCTCTTTGCCGTGTCTAATACTGACGGGTTTGAATTACGAATCCATTATAGTTTTCCAACAGAAAATACTCGATAAGCGCTGAAATGTAATTGGGTTAGTCTTTAATACCTTAAGGGAACTAATTTTAGCGGGAACTGATTTCGCGGTAAACACCCTCTTTTTGCCGAAAATTAGTTCCCGCGAAAGTCACCTTCAGGTAGTAGGATCAAACCAGTAAGGTTTTTCTTCACGGTTGTGGAGCGGAGACGGTTGGATATGGATATATCACTACATAGGGAAAATTTTTTTTAACTTGCATTAACACCCTAATAAAAGAAACATGTTTTAAGCTTTTAATTATTTGTATTGAAAAGAAAGCAATCATTCATTTCAAGATAATTAATAATACAACCCAATTTTCGTAACGTGTAATAGTGACCGATTTTCAATACTGTCCTTTCTCATCACCATTTTGATTGTAACATCACACTAAATGAAAAATCATAGAAAAGTGGTCCAGGTTATTACACAGGTTGGCAAGTCACTTCATCGATAATAAATTCTTATCAAAATTAGGAGCAAATTCACTGAGTTATTGGAAATTTGAGAAAAGAATCCCCTGAGCTTCTGTGATACTATTTCTAAAAAACTTAAATTTACACTCTGTCAAAAAATAAAATTTTGGGTCTGGATGCCTGAGCTGTTAAAACCTATACAACCCCCCCCTTTAGGAAATTACGATCAGAAAAGGACCTCCCTTACAAACATTTTTTTTAAATTCTCCGACGACCCTCCCCCCAAAGGCTGGGGGTAAGAAGCTTTGCTAATTCTAGGGTATGAGCTGGAGTTTTTATAATACACCACTAATTCACCCGGGGGGGGGGGACTTGGGTACTTAGGCTGGAGAATGTCGAGTATGTGCGGACCGGGCCTCCGAAAACCGACCCCTAGAGAGACTAATCTTTGTTAAGCAGACCTTTAGAAAGACTAAATTGCTAAAAAAGCAACCCTTAGACCAGTGTGGAATCACTTAAAGAGACTCTGAAAAAACCGACCCACAAGGTCCTCACCCGTTTTTGCCTAAGTACCCCCCTCCGGGCTAATTCATGATCATTTGAAAAAATTATATAATAGAGATGACGCGTTCTAGAGAAAATAACAAAATTGTTTTATTACAGGTTTAAACGACCAACCAAATCAAAGAAGAGCTTGTAAATAATTCCAGCTTGTCCCATTTTTAGAGATTTCAAATTTAGAAAAAGTTAGAATACCAAAGAAAAAATCCTCCTAGATTTCGATTTTGCTGAACCAAAATCCCATCAGATTACCCCTTTCTATATGGTCTATATCATCCCTTTTTGGCCTTTACTGTCAACTGTTATGTATAAAGCAAAAGATACCTGACTTTCCCCTAAAAATTAAAAGAACTGGTACACACTAAAGTCACTGACATAGTGTAATTTAATCCATTAATTACTTACTTAAATTACTAAAAAGTTGACCCACAACGTGGTCGACGTTTTCAAGAATTCTTCATATCCCCCCCCCCCACACCACACGTGGGGTTGCGTTTTGCGTTTTGAAATTATCGGATAAGGGCCGATCGGATAATTCATCGAATAATTTATCGAATGGTTTATCACATCGAATTTTTTGTCGAATGATTTATCGTATCGAACTTTTTATCGAATAATTTATCGCATCGAATTTTTTATCGAATGAATTATCGCATTATCGAATGATTTATCGCATCGAATGATTTATCGCATCGAATGATTTATCGCATCGAATGATTTTTCGCATAATCGAAATTTTTATCGCATATTTTATCGCATCGGATGTTATCGCATAATCGAATGATTTATCGAATGATTATCGCATCGAATGATTTATCGCATAATCAATGATTTATCGAATGATTTATCGCATAATCGAATTATTTATCGAATGCTTTATGGCATAATCGAACATTTTATCACATAAGGCAGCTACGGCGTTCCATACTAGTCCGACAGAAAATAGTCCGAATCTATAAAATAAATTTACAATTTAAAAGTCTTTTTTTCCGACGTCACTTTTGTCTGAAACGAAAGATTTTAGAGTGTCGAATGTTGAATAAGGGTTTTTTTCACAGAGATAATATTAATTAAAGCTCATTTTGGCGGCATTTTGTTATAATTAGAAATAAAGGACCAATCAAATTTGCGTAAAGATGATTTATAGCAAAGAGAATGCACCGCCTTTAAGGTTCCCTTTTTGCATGTCCAGAACTATGCTATAAGGGTTGTAAATCACATACTTTAATTCAAGCCCCCCCCCCCAAAGAAGGGTAAAAAAACAGCTAAATTCAATTTCTTGCCTCTTGAAAGCCTAATCCTAATAAGCTTCCCAAAATTTAAGAAAAATTGGGTTTAGGGGCCCAACCTCAAAGTTGGAACTTTGGATTTTTATAAGCACGTGGTTGCTTATAAACCTCCTCTTCGGCGATTCATATTTCGTTTTATGTTTTTTTTTTTGACTCGCTGTGGGACAAAATTGTTGTCGGAATACTGACGCATTCGTCAAATCCAACGTCGGACATTTTTACTGTCGGACTAGAAAGTGTCGGACTACTGACGACCTCCCATTTTGGCACTCGGTTAGCAAGGCGCGGGATATCGAGTCAAAAACCTCAGAAACAAAATATTGCAAATGGCTAGAGTGTCTTCAAAAAAGACTGCATTTCTTTTGGAAATAACATTCATTACCTTTCGATATGGGATTGGTTTTTATATGAATCGAATCAGCAATATATATTGGACTTTTTTACCAAGTTTGAGAGAATATTTCGATGGGATTGTCTAGATATTGCTGGACATACATTATAGAGTCAAATTTGATGTAATGAGCTAGAATGATGCAAAGTTGGAAATCTCAATCTTTGTGGTTCTTATCTTTATTTCCTTTTATGAATCGATCTACCACTTATTAATAATTGGAAAAATGGTATTAACATTCTATTGAGATGTGAAACTGGTTCAAGTTGAAGAATTGATAAGAAAAATGGACAGTACGAGAAAAATTTGCTTTGGAATACAAATTCTTATATAGACAATACCTATGGAACAAGTTATATGGGATTTGTTTACCGAGTGACCACAAAACAAAGTCTTTAATGCTTGGTTCTTACATTCATGAGGGCAGAGGTTTTGTGGATTTTCTAAACTTTTGAAACTTGTGTGATTGTTTTGGTTGTTTTCCTGACTAAACTAAAGACACTTCTGAATATGTGATTATTGTTTTCCTTGATTAGAGATACTGTGAACGTGTATTTGATAAACATATTGCATCTTGGCTTGGAGTATATTTTTGAATGTTTTAACAGCGACATACTCTTAGGGGCCAAATAAACGCCCCCCCCCGCTTGTTAATTTTTCGAAAATTTTCCAGCCCCCCCGGACCTTATAAGGACCCCCCCGTGTATTAATTCTTAAGAATATTTTCAGCAATCAAAGAGAAGGCCCCTTATTTTGCTCTTAATAGCCTGATTTTAGCCTATATTTACCTTATTTTTAGGGTTTCAGAAGTACAATTTCCATCCAACCCCCCGGCAATTAGTCTCCCCCCGTTTATTAAAATTTCGAAAATTTTCCAAACCCTCTCGTCGTTTATTCGAACCCCCCCCCCCGTTTATTTGGCACCTAAGAGTACTTTCTTATTTGGATTGTTGTAGTGTTATTTTTTTATCTTTTAGTGCTCCAATATGGATAGGTTATTCAATTTCATTTTTTATCATTAATCATTCATGTTTATTTGATAGAATTTCAGTAGTGTTAATGCCTTAAGGGAAGAAATTTTTTCGCGGAATTTAATTTCGCGAATTTGGGTGTAATTCGCGAAATTAAATTCCGCGAAAACACCAAAATTGTTTTAAATCGCGAAATTAAAATCCGCGAAATTCGATTTTTTTCTTCTTCTTTTATTTTGTTGTTTGTGACCAGGTATCACCAATAAATATGGACACAATTGATTTTTAAGCATTATAAACGTGTATTTCTTATCAAATATAAACAAATATAAATAACTCCGTGATGGTTAAACTATTAGCTAAACTATTTTGTATACAGGAAATTATTTTTTGATAAATGATTTTTTTAAACATTTTACGACGAAGTTGGTGTAATGATGATGCCACCAACATGAATTGAACAGGCTTATCGACTACGATGGACTTAACTGATGAGGACATCAGTACGCTATGGTTAGTAGGAGTGTGATGAAGCGTTTTCATGTAAATAGAAACATTAACTGCTGAAAAACAGGAAACCAATTTGGGGCTAACAACACTTCCGCTAGGCCCCATAAACAACGTTATATCATACACGAAACGACTTCCGTCCGGGTTCTAACGACAATTCATTGCGAAATTGCATATCAGACACATGATATAAAAGGACCCAAAAAGATGACGGAAGGGGAGAGAGGAGACGGGAAAAGAAAGGAAAAGAAGAAGAACGGATCTTGCCGCTACAGATCACGTCAAATGACATAAGTTTGAGAGGAATTACGCTATCATATACCACGTATCTGGAAGATAGAGACTGATATACTATATAGGTTTTATTCGATTTTCTAGTCGTCATTTTTGTAACAAGTTCTAATTCAAAATAATACTTTTTATTTTACATCTCGAAGTGGAGATCTATCTTGTCAGTTTCAATTCTTGTGTCTTGGCTTTTCTATATCTTCATATATAGATTGTGCGAAAGCTACCTGTTTGAATTCGGATTGCGTGACACTTTAGGAAGAATTAAGGGTCTGACCAATCAGTCTTTTCATACACAGATAATTTACCCATGTCACAATATAATGACTGATTTGTGGAAAAAGTTTGTATGATGAATAAAATTATTATAAATTAAACAACATTTCACAAAGAATATAGCATAATGGTTAGGTAAGTAGCCGTGTTTAGTAGACCATCCCTTAAAGTTCTAACAAATATTTGACAAACCATTTTCCTAGGCCCCACTAGATCCTTTCAGGTCAAAAGTAGATAACCATTGCACCCCTTTGATTGGAATACGTTTGTCAAAAGAGATATTAGCCATTTGATTGTTTGAGAATGACAAAGGTTGAAATTGAGTATTATCTATATACCTGTATTGATGAAATAATGTGACACTGAGTTTAGTGAATTCCAGGATAAAAGATATTGGCCATTATTGTGAACTGTAGTTGCATAAAATTGTCTGACCAGCTTTAGAATCAAAGCTAGATCTTGCATAATAGGCGAAAATCAATTCAGTTAAAATTTGCAAAGAAGAAAGAATTTGTAGCTTACACTGCAATGACAGTGACTTTGGTTGCTTGTAATTAGATGTTATTGAGCCAGTTTTCTTAAAGTGAAGGGTCTGTTGGAACTTTTACAAAGGAGTATACAATTGTAAAATCAAGAAAAGATTTAACATGATTTTAAACAGCAACATCAAGTTAAAGGGGCAATCCGCCACCACATAACACGGTTTGTTATCGTTTTTCTAAAACTCGATTACTTTTAGGGTACATAGGGGAATATCCAATCGAGGCGGAGTGATCGAGATAAGAATATCACGTGACTTTTGATGGGAAAAAATCAAAACAAATTCATGAGAACTGATAGAAGGCACAAAAAAGCTATCATTTTGTTTCAGCTGAAGGCTTCATATAAGATTTTTATAATTACACCTAGTTATCTCAAATTATCTGAATCTCCTTTGGCAGTAGCAATTATGATTTGATTTATAGGTAAAAAAGAAATGGGTTGAAAAACAAAGAGCACAGGATAATATTTTATAAGTAGATATATAAAGATGTTATTTTTTTATTGAAACATACGGGTGTCTGAAATGTCACAAGAAAATCTATGGAAATTTAGAATTTTTAGTCCAAAAAAGGTTTTTCAAAGATTTCTAATAATAGCACCAAAAACAAAGGCTCCTGTCTTCTCTTCAAAATTATATAAAGTTTAAGGAAAGAAAATACTTATAAAATGTCTATAAATGTCTTTGACACGTTTTGACGAAACATGGAAACCTCGAAATAATGCTTTCTTGGACAACCTACCTTAAGGGAAGAAATTTTCGCGAGAAGAAATTTTCGCGGAATTTAATCTCGCGAATCAGAGTTTCAAAATGGCAAATTTCGCGGAATTTAATTTCGCGAATGAGCCGATTTCAAAAGTTTCACGGAATTTAATTTCGCGATTAAGAAGAAGTTATCAACTTAAATTAACTTTTAACCATCACGGAGTTATTTATATTTGTTTATATTTGATAAGAAATACACGTTTATAATGCTTAAAAATCAATTGTGTCCATATTTATTGGTGATACCTGGTCACAAACAACAAAATAAAAGAAGAAGAAAAAAATCGAATTTCGCGGATTTTAATTTCGCGATTTAACAATTTTGGTGTGTTTCGCGGAATTTAATTTCGCGAATTACACCCAAATTCGCGAAATTAAATTCCGCGAAAATTTCTTCCCTTAAGGCATTAACACTACTGAAATTCTATCAAATAAACATGAATTAATTGATAAAAAATGAAATTGAAATAACCTATCCATATTGGAGCACTAAAAGATAAAAAAATAACACTACAACAATCCAAATAAGAAAGTACTCTTAGGTGCCAAATAAACGGGGGGGGGGGGGGGGGTTCGAATAAACGAGAGGGTTGGAAAATTTTCGAAATTTTAATAAACGGGGGGAGACCTAATTGCCGGGGGGTTGGAAATTGTACTTCTGAAACCCTAAAAATAAGGTAAATATAGGCTAAAATCAGGCTATTAAGAGCAAAATAAGGGGCCTTCTCTTTGATTGCTGAAAATATTCTTAAGAATTAATACACGGGGGGGTCCTTATAAGGTCCAGGGGGGCTGGAAAATTTTCGAAAAAATTAACAAGCGGGGGGGGGGGGGCGTTTTATTTGGCCCCTAAGAGTATGTCGCTGTTAAAACATTCAAAAATATACTCCAAGCCAAGATGCAATATGTTTATCAAATACACGTTCACAGTATCTCTAATCAAGGAAAACAATAATCACATATTCAGAAGTGTCTTTAGTTTAGTCAGGAAAACAACCAAAACAATCACACAAGTTTCAAAAGTTTAGAAAATCCACAAAACCTCTGCCCTCATGAATGTAAGAACCAAGCATTAAAGACTTTGTTTTGTGGTCACTCGGTAAACAAATCCCATATAACTTGTTCCATAGGTATTGTCTATATAAGAATTTGTATTCCAAAGCAAATTTTTCTCGTACTGTCCATTTTTCTTATCAATTCTTCAACTTGAACCAGTTTCACATCTCAATAGAATGTTAATACCATTTTTCCAATTATTAATAAGTGGTAGATCGATTCATAAAAGGAAATAAAGATAAGAACCACAAAGATTGAGATTTCCAACTTTGCATCATTCTAGCTCATTACATCAAATTTGACTCTATAATGTATGTCCAGCAATATCTAGACAATCCCATCGAAATATTCTCTCAAACTTGGTAAAAAAGTCCAATATATATTGCTGATTCGATTCATATAAAAACCAATCCCATATCGAAAGGTAATGAATGTTATTTCCAAAAGAAATGCAGTCTTTTTTGAAGACACTCTAGCCATTTGCAATATTTTGTTTCTGAGATTTTTGACTCGATATCCCGCGCCTTGCTAACCGAGTGCCAAAATGGGAGGTCGTCAGTAGTCCGACACTTTCTAGTCCGACAGTAAAAATGTCCGACGTTGGATTTGACGAATGCGTCAGTATTCCGACAACAATTTTGTCCCACAGCGAGTCAAAAAAAAAAACACATAAAACGAAATATGAATCGCCGAAGAGGAGGTTTATAAGCAACCACGTGCTTATAAAAATCCAAAGTTCCAACTTTGAGGTTGGGCCCCTAAACCCAATTTTTCTTAAATTTTGGGAAGCTTATTAGGATTAGGCTTTCAAGAGGCAAGAAATTGAATTTAGCTGTTTTTTTACCCTTCTTTGGGGGAGGGGGCTTGAATTAAAGTATGTGATTTACAACCCTTATAGCATAGTTCTGGACATGCAAAAAGGGAACCTTAAAGGCGGTGCATTCTCTTTGCTATAAATCATCTTTACGCAAATTTGATTGGTCCTTTATTTCTAATTATAACAAAATGCCGCCAAAATGAGCTTTAATTAATATTATCTCTGTGAAAAACCCTTATTCAACATTCGACACTCTAAAATCTTTCGTTTTCAGACAAAAGTGACGTCGGAAAAAAGACTTTTAAATTGTAAATTTATTTTATAGATTCGGACTATTTTACTGTCGGACTAGGAACGCCGTAGCTGCCTTATGTGATAAAATGTTCGATTATGCCATAAAGCATTCGATAAATAATTCGATTATGCGATAAATCATTCGATAAATCATTTGATTATGCGATAAATCATTCGATGCGATAAATCATTCGATAAATCATTCGATTATGCGATAAATCATCCGATGCGATAAAATATGCGATAAAAATTTCGATTATGCGAAAAATCATTCGATGCGATAAATCATTCGATGCGATAAATCATTCGATGCGATAAATCATTCGATAATGCGATAATTCATTCGATAAAAAATTCGATGCGATAAATTATTCGATAAAAAGTTCGATACGATAAATCATTCGACAAAAAATTCGATGTGATAAACCATTCGATAAATTATTCGATGAATTATCCGATCGGCCCTTATCCGATAATTTCAAAACGCAAAACGCAACCCCACGTGTGTGTGTGGGGGGGGGATATGAAGAATTCTTGAAAACGTCGACCACGTTGGTGTTCAACTTTTTAGTAATTTAAGTAAGTAATTAATGGATTAAATTACACTATGTCAGTGACTTTAGTGTGTACCAGTTCTTTTAATTTTTAGGGGAAAGTCAGGTATCTTTTGCTTTATACATAACAGTTGACAGTAAAGGCCAAAAAGGGATGATATAGACCATATAGAAAGGGGTAATCTGATGGGATTTTGGTTCAGCAAAATCGAAATCTAGGAGGATTTTTTCTTTGGTATTCTAACTTTTTTCTAAATTTGAAATCTCTAAAAATGGGACAAGCTGGAATTATTTACAAGCTCTTCTTTGATTTGGTTGGTCGTTTAAACCTGTAATAAAACAATTTTGATTTTCTCTAGAACGCGTCATCTCTATTATATAATTTTTTCAAATGATCATGAATTAGCCCGGAGGGGGGTACTTAGGCAAAAACGGGTGAGGACCTTGTGGGTCGGTTTTTTCAGAGTCTCTTTAAGTGATTCCACACTGGTCTAAGGGTTGCTTTTTTAGCAATTTAGTCTTTCTAAAGGTCTGCTTAACAAAGATTAGTCTCTCTAGGGGTCGGTTTTCGGAGGCCCGGTCCGCACATACTCGACATTCTCCAGCCTAAGTACCCAAGTCCCCCCCCCCCGGGTGAATTAGTGGTGTATTATAAAAACTCCAGCTCATACCCTAGAATTAGCAAAGCTTCTTACCCCCAGCCTTTGGGGGGAGGGTCGTCGGAGAATTTAAAAAAAATGTTTGTAAGGGAGGTCCTTTTCTGATCGTAATTTCCTAAAGGGGGGGGTTGTATAGGTTTTAACAGCTCAGGCATCCAGACCCAAAATTTTATTTTTTGACAGAGTGTAAATTTAAGTTTTTTAGAAATAGTATCACAGAAGCTCAGGGGATTCTTTTCTCAAATTTCCAATAACTCAGTGAATTTGCTCCTAATTTTGATAAGAATTTATTATCGATGAAGTGACTTGCCAACTTTATACTTGAAATATCTAGGGAAAATTTTTATCCTTAAAATTGATCTCCATGAATTAAGAGGATCACACTATCACTATTATCTGTTTGTACTTTTCTCCATATATAAATATAATAATAACAGTAGTGTGGTAAAGCACTTTTTCAGCAATAAAAAAGAAAAATAATTTCTAGTCACGATATTCAAAACCCATATTAGACCACACCTAGATTATGGAGATGTTGTATATGATCGTCCTGGTAATTCCTCCTTTTCTGAAAAACTAGAGTCAGTTCAAAATGACACTTGTCTTGATTTAGAGGAACATCCAGAGAAAAAATTTATCTTGAGCTAGGTCTTGAAAGCCTGGCGGAAAGGCGATTCAGTCGAAGACTAATATATTTTTATAAAATAATCAATGGCTTTGCACCTGCTTATCTCTCAAATGTTCTTCCTGCCCAGAGAGGGGAGGAGGAACGTAGGGCAGGGCGAAGGATAAAACCACCATTTGAGGCACCCCTTTGTAGGACCAAACGTTATTGTGCCTCTTTTTTTCCTTTTTTTATCAATGAATGGAATAACCTGAGCGATAATATAATCATTATTTAAACAAGCAATTCTTAAGTATTTTAGACCTTGCGCTAACTCAGTTTTCAAGAGTAGCTGACAATGATGGTGTGCTTCTTCTTAACCGATTAAGGGTTGGTTTCAGTCATCTTCGGGACCACAAATTTAGACATAACTTTGCAGACACAATCGACCCCTTCTGCAACTGTCGAAGTAATTCTGTAGAAATGACACAGCATTTCCTAATGCATTGCTCTGATTACTCCAATGACAGACTTGTAATGTTTGACAGTCTTCTACAACTTGACATAACCTTGTTTCCATTTAATCCCAAAACATTGTGTAGAATACTTCTTTATGGCGACCCTGATTTTAGCATTGTCCAAAATAATGATATTATATTGAACATAAAACGATAAAATTCAGTCGTCAGGTTTTGTAAAACCTTCTATGAATTATCAAATAGAAATAGAAATAGAAAATTTGTTCGTGTTACCTATATCATAGATTTAAAAAAAAATAATAATAATAATAATAATTTAAAAAAATTTCCCCCTTGCCTTGCTTGCGTCTTTCCATTATTTTTTTTATAATCGAAGCAAGGATGTTAAACTTTGCGATTACCAACCCCTTGGTGGCACCACTGTACCATTTCTTTGGTGTGTGCACTGTGCGGCGTCCTGTCCTTAGGTGAATATTTGGGGTTCTTTTGTTCATTTTTCAAAAATTTTGACTTTTGAGCCTGTGGATAAGTTTTCTACAATTGTTACAATGGGGCCTCCAAATAGCTGGAAAAGTTGAGCCCAGTGCGTTGCAGAATTTATTTTGGATCTCTAATTTTGGCAAATGAAGACTGTGAAAGAGTTTAAAAAAAGAATAATAAATGTGGCAAAAATTAATTTTGGTGAATGACCAAAAAGTCTTACTTTAGTGAGAAGAAACTTATTTAAATTTAGGCAATTCTTAAGGCAATCCGCCAAAATGTCTTCGATTTAATCTGATTTAATGTATTTACATTAATATTATACAAAAAAATTTAATAGTTAAAAAAATAACATTGTTATGGCAGACCAAAAGTTGAAGAATGTTCTGCTGCATTTGGGGTTGCATCATTATATTGATGTTTTCAGAGAGGAAAATATCACAAGTTATCTTACCTCTAAACTTTCTATGGAAAATTTTAAATCACTTGGAATAACAGACAATGCAAAAATCATGCAGTTAAGAGTTAAATGCTGTGCTTCTGGTGGGGAAAAGCCAATTAAATTGCCAACCAATGGTGCACCAAAATACAATATTTCTAAGCAAGTCCTTGAAAACTTTCTTGAAGAAGGTTGTCTGATAAGTGAAATAAAGGACATGCTGAATATATCAGAAAGAACAATTTTTCGCAGGTTACAAGAATATGGCTTTTCAAAAAGAATCTTTTCTACCATTGATCCTGATGACCTTGACATTGCTGTTTCCCAAATAGTGAGGGAATTCCCAAATAATGGGGAGGTCATGCTTAGAGAATTACTCAAAGAAAGAGAGTTACTGGTAACCAGAAAAAGTTTGAGGGAGTCATTGCATCGTATTGATGAGGCCAGAAAGTCAAAAAGAAAAAGAAAGGCTCTCCATCGCAGGGTATATAATGTCCAAGGACCAAACTATTTATGGCACCTTGACACAAATCATAAACTTATTAGATGGAATTTTGTTGTCACTGGTATTGTTGATGGCTTCAGTCGACTACCTGTTGGTCTACGTTGCAGTGATAATAATAATAAGTCAACGACAGTCCTTAGTTGTTTTAAAACTTCAGTAGCAGAGTATGGAATACCAAGCAGGGTACGCTCGGACAAAGGAAAAGAAAATGTATTGGTAGCAGATTATATGATTGAGATGAGAGGAGTTGGGAGACGAAGTATGATTACTGGTAAGAGCACCCATAATCAGCGAGTGGAACGCCTTTGGAGAGATGTCTACACTAGTGTTCTGTCATATTTCTACAACATTTTTGACTTTTTGGAAAATGAGAATCATCTGGATAGCTCCAACTTAGTTCATCTTACTGCCTTACACTACGTTTATCTTCCCTTAATCAATGACAAATTGAGAAAATGGAGAACAGCATGGTCAACTCATAGATTGAGAACAGTGAACTCATCCCCTCAGAGGTTGTGGGTGACAGGCCAAATCACAAACCCCATGGGTATTTCTCCTGTTGACGTCAATGAATTTTATGGTGCTGAAGGTTTTACAGATTATGATGATGAGGAAAATGAGCAAGGAGATAGTAGGCCCATTTTTGAGTTTCGCGGAATAACATTAAGTGCTGAATGCCTTGAACAACTTGAAACCATTGGTAATCAAGGTCAACACCAGGAAGATCTTGCAATGGCTCAATACAATGAAGCTGTCACAATAATTTCAATGAATGCTTAGACATTTTGTAACCAGAAAATATTAATTTTATTGAAATAAAAGTTCAATTTAAATTTGGAAAAACAAAATGTCAAGGAAGAGGTAACCCCTACTCCATATCTTTTTTTCATGTATTCAGTTTTCCTACATTTAAGTATTCCAGACGTTGTTCTTTTCCATAGATTTTCAAAACAAATTATTTTTTCATTATTGTTATCATCATTTTTGTTACTTTTTAGTTTCTTTGATTTTGTTAAATAAGCAAGAGTTTTAATGTCATTATCTAATAGGATTTCATAATAAACAATTTTAACTATTTGTTTAGTAATTCATATTTTGGTCAAAATTTTATGTGAGTGAATCACCTCCCTAATGTGTGTTACTTTTGGCTGGGGATTAAATTTGGTAGATTTGGCGGCGCCAAATAAATGCCCACCAGAATTTTGAAAATATTTGTTCACCAAATGAAATACCCGCCAAACTTGACAATCTTTTTACGATCAGTTAGGATAGAAATTTTATCTAATATCAGCATTTTAAAGTAAAAACTATTAAAAAATACAAAGTCATGATTTGTTTTCAAGCACCTAAAATTCCTCCATCTGCCAACACACTTATCTGTATGTTCAAAGCAGTGTTCTTTTTGAGAAAGTGTTGTGATTTATCCTTAATATCCGGGTTGGTCTAAAAAGCAGGGTAGCCAATTGGGGTAGCCAATTGGGCTAGGTTGTGGGGTACCTAAATATTTTACAGACCAGAATAGAAATACCGAAAATGAATGCATAGAACCACATTTTACTGACCAGGAAGCATGAATCTGATTGATACTTAGATTGATCATGTATGATTCCAAAGATAAACAAAGATATAAATTACCACGTGTTAATGCACGAGGAGTGTTGCATGAGCAAAATTGACTCTGAAGACTGCAAAATTTCTAATGATCAAGTCATATCTCAAATTTGATCACAGCTTTCAGTTTAGGATCTATTTACATTTTCATCATTTATTGCATGTCCACTTTGCCTTTTTCTAGTAGTTTTTCTGTTCTGCAAATACAAATCCCAATTCAAGTTTATTTATGATAATTTATGCATAGAAATTAATTAATTTATATTTATTTATCAATTTTGTCAACTATGTTTAGTATTTATCCACTTAGCTTTTGTTTATATATCATACTTCAAAACCACATCATCACACATCATCATTCAGTTGTCACTCAGACTTTGAAGAGTCAACATCAAATATACAAATCACATCATTCTTTTGTTTGCATTTTCACTTTTGACTTCACACTTTGCAGCTCCCCATTCCTGGCATACTGGTAATTATTCATTTATATATAATATTTATTACATTTCAATTTCAAGACCTTTCTATTCATTTTTGTATTCAAATATTGTTCAATTTCAAGTAGACATTAAAGGATTTAGGTCAGTTCTCAACTTTTGTCAACTTTTTGTATAAAAAGTAGGCGTGTCATTTATTTTTGTTTAGATTTTGATTTTCATTTTGTATTTACTTTTTAGTTTTGAATCATCTTTGATTACAAATATGTGCTGCGAGAAAGGAAAAGTGTGACTCATTTATTGGTGGACACCCTTCTGTTACATTCAAAACAGTAACCATTCAAAGGTTCAACACTGGTATTCAAAACAGTCACCATTCAAAGAATCAACACTGGTACTCAAAACAGTGGACACACTCAAACCAAAAAAGATGTCAATCATCATTGAGGAAATAGTGTAAACTACAACAAATCAATCAAAGAAATCAACATGGTCAGTATCTTCAAATATCCTCAACAAACTTCAACCAATAAGAATAATGTGAAAGATCTTTTGATAGAGCAAAATGTTATCTCTAGCAATATCATTGAGGATTTCCCATATGATTATGACATAGAAGAAATGTTGAAATTTGAGATCAAGCCTCTCACCCAGGAAATGGAAACTTTAAAATGTCGATATTTGACAATTCAAAATGAACTAAAAATCATATTCCCTCAAGCCTACGAAGAACAATTTTCAAATCAATACCATCAAACTCTGTTAGCTTTCAAGAAGTTTGAAGAACGCTTAGCATCTAGACTAGTAGTACTGGGCAAGAAAGAACAACAACAACAAGAAAGAGCTGAACTACTAATGAGATTCAGGCGCAAAAGAGATCTAACTGAATCAACCGACAATTTCCAAACTTCAACCGACAATTTCCAAACTTCAACCGACAACTTCCAAACTTCGACCGACAACTTCCAAACTTCAACCGACAATTTCCAAACTTCAACCGACAACTTCCAAACTTCAACAGACAATTTCCAACTTCAACCCGACAACTTCCAAACTTCAAAAAACCGACAACTTCCAAACTTCAACCGACAACTTCCAAACTTCAACCGACAACTTCCAAACTTCAACCGACAACTTCCAAACTTCAACCGACAACTTCCAAACTTCAACCGACAACTTCCAAACTTCAACCGACAACTTCCAAACTTCAACTGACAACTTTCAAATTTCAACCAAGTACCTGCAAAATCCAACCATCAATTCTCATATCTCAAATGGCAACATCTCGAACATCGGATTCTCGTTTGTCAATCTCCGAAATCAATTTCACTTGCTGGAAACATCTCATCCAATCAAAATGCTCGAAACACCTCAACCTATCAAAATTTTCGAAACACCTCAACCTATCGAAATACTTGAAACATCTCATCCAATCAAAATGCTCGAAACACCTCAACCTATCAAAATTTTCGAAACACCTCAACCTATCGAAATACTTGAAACATCTCAACAAATCAACTTGCTCAAAGCACCTCATTCAATTGACTTGATCAAATCATCTCAATCAGTCGAATCGTCTCAATCAACCGAATCGTTCGAATCGTTCGAATCGTCTCACTTAATCGAATCGTCTCACTCAATCGAATCGTGCGAATCGTCTCACTCAATCGAATCGCTCGAATTGTCTCACTCAATCGAATCGCTCGAATCGTCTCACTCAATTGAATCGCTCGAATCGTCTCACTCAATTGAATCGCTCGAATCGTCTCACTCAATCGAATCGCTCGAATCGTCTCAAATATTCGAATCGCTCGAATCGTCTCACTCAATCGAATCGCTCGAATCGTCTCTCTCAATCGAATCGCTCGAATCGTTTCACTCAATCGAATCGCTCGAATCGTTTCACTCAATCGAATCGCTCGAATCGTTTCACTCAATCGAATCGCTCGAATCGTTTCACTCAATCGAATCGCTCGAATCGTTTCACTCAATCGAATCGTTTGAATCGTCTCACTCAATCGAATCGTTCGAATCATCTCACTCAATCGAAACGCTCGAATCGTCTCACTCAATTGAATCGTTCAAATTGTCTCACTCAATGGAATTGTTGGAATTGCCTCACTCAATTGAATTGCTCGAATCGCCTCACTTAATCAATTTGATCAAATGGTCTCACTCAATCGAAACGCTCAAATTGTTCGAATCGTCTCACTCAATCGAATTGTTCGAAACGTCTCACTCAAGCGAATTGTTCGAAACGTCTCACTCAATTGAATCACTCAAATTGTTTCAATCAAGAGTTGACTTGCTTGCATTGTATCAATCAAATGGCTTGTTAGAGATTGTTGGATTTATTTCAATTTGTTGCTCTTCGGTTCTTGATGTTATTGAAAGATTATTGTTTTTCAAATTATTATTCATTCACCTTATATGGGAAAGGTGGAAATTTATTCATTCAAAACTTAGCTTTGGCACAGGCTAGAACATTTTTAACTCATTCAAAACAATTGAAATTTTGCATCTGCTGTCTGTGCAGTGTTGCATGAGCAAAATTGACTCTGAAGACTGCAAAATTTCTAATGATCAAGTCATATCTCAAATTTGATCACAGCTTTCAGTTTAGGATCTATTTACATTTTCATCATTTATTGCATGTCCACTTTGCCTTTTTCTAGTAGTTTTTCTGTTCTGCAAATACAAATCCCAATTCAAATTTATTGCGAAGCGAATATACATGAGCGAAGCAGTTTTGCTATCGTGTGCATGTACCTTTAAATTCTATATACCAGGGGGGCGCCAAGGAAAAATTGATGTGCGTTTTCTACGGTACCGAAAACATCATTTCGATCCATCAGGCGGCACTTTCTCATACATTTCTATCCGTCGCTTCCGTAAATTTGGAACAATTGGTTTTTAGTGTAGAGGATGTATACCAGATCTAAATACTTACGGAGATAATCTTCTGGCGAGTTTCTCTTCTGATTATCTCCCTAGGTTCAAGCTTGCGAGAACGGAATCTATAAATTTTCCCGCTTTTTTGCGTCAAGTTTTTGCAGGGGACTGGTTTTCCCGCTATTTTTCTCAAAGTCAAAGCTTATTGGCTAAATTCGCTGGTTTGTTTTGATTGCTATGGTTTCGAAATGTTATCTCAATCGAACCATTTCAGATCCGATCTGTTTTTGACTGCGGATAGAAGTTCTGAGAATTCTGACTGATTGATCTTTTGACTTTCAGTTTTTCTTGCTGTTTCATCTAATATTTTCACTAACTATAACTAAAAGTTGATTTATTGTTATATTGTTTGACATCGTTTAGTTATTGTTTTTCCCCAACGCAACATAGTCAATATTATCAAAGCCTTCATTGTCTTGTTGTTTGGTCTGCCTGGTTGTTGGGCTTCATTTTTTTGGTTGTTTGAATCTCTTTGCTTTGAAAACATCATCAAACATCTGGATTATCAGATGATCAACATATTACCTTGCTGAGTTTCAGGGAAGTATATTCATCCAATTAGTATCTGAGATCATCCACGCCTTTTCGATCGACCGACACATTTTAATTTTTTCTTAGAAATCCATTGTGTTTATTCAATTATATTCATACCTAATCTTAGCATATTAACTGAGTGATAATGCCTGTACAATCTAAACATATTCCATTGGGGTTGAAGAACTTGGGTCAGAATGTTTGCTTTTTTAATTCTATTATTCAAGCATTATACTCTCTTGAAAGCTTCCGTAACTTTGTGTTTGAAAGTACTAGCAGTAACAGGGGATTGGTAACATTGAAGGAATTGTTTACTTCTATGAATATATCTAATTTACCAATTGAAACATACCATCTGATTCCTTCTTTTGAGATCACAGGTTACGAATACAATCGTTTTCAACAGTTTGATGCTCAAGAAGCATTAATATATATATTTTTCAAAATTTACGCTTCTACTTGTAACAGTTCAGTTCCTGACTGTGTTTTTACAATATCTAGCATGGAGTCAATATTGTGTCAAACATGCTACAATGCTTCTGAAAAAACTGTATCTGAAACCATATGCAATATTAAATTCCACGATCGCTTTCTTCATTATTCAATCGAAAACGAAATTTCAAGGTTGGTGAATGATCCCCATGGAGAGTTGCTTGAAAGTCTATACGACTGTGGAAACTGCCCAAATCAAACAAGGGCTACAAAAAGTAAGACTATGATCAAGATATCTGACTTTTTAATTATATCATTGGGTTTATTTTGTTATGATTCTGTTTCGAGCACTACCCAAAAATTTGTACCCAACTTGAATATTGAAATGCAGTTTGAAAATGTTTTACTTGGACATCTTAATTTGCAGGCTGTCATTTATCATCACGGTGATAGACCTGACAGTGGTCACTATACTGCTGCTGTAAAATATGGAGATATGTGGTATTTGGCTGACGATGAAAAAGTTTCAAAAATACAAAATCCCAATTTCAACTGCACAGCCAATGATGCGATCGCACCTTATTTGCTAATCTATAAAAAGTCTGAGAATGTTTCGACACCTACTCAAAATATTAATGCAAATCAGCAAAATACACATTGTTGTGACCCATTACCTTCAAAGTTACCAGTTGCTCATACAAAAACTTATTGCGAATAAGAAGGTTTACCAACATGATAAAACTGATAGAGACTTGCTTAAACAATGTGATTTTAATGATGTTAGCTTCCTACCACCTATTGAAAATGAATCATGTGTAGCAAAAAGAAAACGTAGGAAAACAATGCGACTCGAAATAAAACAAAAACGAATTCGTTTAAATCCAGAGAGCAATAAATTGCCAGCTACAGATTTCGTCCATTTCAAAAGTAATGAACTAAGATCAAATTTTGATTTTAAAATGGGATCCATTTCTTCTACTACAATTGGCAGTAATTCAGAAAATGATGGTAATGTAAGAGTGCCATTACAAAAAAAAATTCTATCTAAAAAAGAAGAATCAAATAATTTCAATGATAAAAAAAGTTTACATTCAAACAATATGAAATTTAAATCTAATATAAAAAAGTCTAAGGTGAATCATCAAAATACTAAATCACTTCAGCAACAGTATCAAAACATGAAAAAAGTCGACTTTCAACGCACTGTTATATTATCTGATACCCTACAACAATCTATTCGTGGTGCGAACAAAACCCTACGGCTAGACAATATTATTAATAATGTGTTTTTTAAAACTGAGGTTAATTATCCTGTGAAGACATCTTATTCTGACCACAACACCAATTGTAATGATAGCGTTGCAACAATCAAAAAGCAACTTATTGCTCCTAGAGATAACATTCACAAAAAATACTCAGACACTCAACAAAGTAATCCTTTGCAAAATAACAATGACATTGAAATGATTGATCAGCCTCTACCATCCTGCAATGATATCCCTTCATGTGTCCACAATCATAATGATATTCAAATTCATGAAAATGTTCTGGTAAAGGAGGCAATTGAAAGTTTCATTGAAGGAGAAGAAAAACATACTGTTGCCACATGTATTACATGTCGAGAAGTCAGACCAGTATTTTTTACATTTCTTCCCAAAAAGGAAAGAACCTCTAATTATTGGCAAGTAAAAGAACAACGATGTACAAGGTGCAATGATGAATTTAAACAAAAGCAAAAAGCTTTTTTCAGGGGCTTTATCACCCCATGTGGATTGCTTCAATGATGACCAAGGAAATTTGATGCACAATAATCAAAACTTTATTGATGTGCCTCCTTTTCTTAAAGGTTTAACTTTTGTTGAAACATTGCTTATTAGGAAAATATCAGTTGCTATTTATGTTCACTGCTTGAAGTATGGCATGTTAGCTTCAAAAGGTCATGCAGTTGCCATACCTTCAAATCTGAAAATATTTACCAAATTACCTCAACTACCTTCTGAGATTGGAATCCTTTTAATAAGAAGTGGCACAAACAACTCAAAAGCATACATGGGTTCCAGGCAGAGAGTACAAGATGCTCTCATGGGTTTGCTTTTTGGTTACCCTAATTTTGGTTTGGACAATCCGCAACTTGGATATACCCAATATTCTGGTAAAAATCACATTTCTGGCAGAATTTTAAAGGGTAGGTATTTTTTTGTATGAACCCAATGAGTGGTATCATGATGTCACAATTGAACAAAATCGCCTCCAAAGCATTCCTGAAAATCATGGAATTATTGAAGGACTTCCTATTGTTTCAGCTGGGAAGGGGAAAACTGAAGATGCCACTGAAGATAGAGGACCTGCTCCAGGGCAATTTGAAAAACTTGCTGTTGATGAAGAATTGACAACATCTTCAGGATTTGCAGCCCAGCTTACAAATTCTGATGCCGATGAAAATGTTAAGAATGCTTTGCGTGCATTTCTTGGGGAAAATAGTGATCTTGAAGAAATCCTTAACAATGGTGTGGTAGCTGACATGGGAAAATTGCATACAAGCAAAAGAGAGAAACCCATCCCAGAGCTTTCAACTGAAGGATTTTTTACCATGTGCTATCCCCATATATTTGTCAATGGGGCCTGTGATATTACCATTAAAGCTGCAAGAAACTTAAAATTTGAGGACTGGTTAAGTCACATATACTTTTGTAAAGACAACCGTGTGCCTGCTCACAGATTCCTAAAGTTTCATCTTATGAATATCAGCTTGCGTAAAAAAGCTTTAGATCAAGGAAGTTTTTGTGTTAACCAACAAATAAATGAAAAACACATCACCCGGGACGAACTACTTCAACAACTAGAAGATCAAAATGAGTCAATCCCACGCAAGTTTTTATCAATGAGTGCTAACCTTGTAGACACTGCACCATATTGGCGGGAGAGAAAAAATGAATTGGATTCACTTTGCTTTTTTATGCTTAAAGAATTCCAGGTTTATCCCACTTATTTTGACACAAGCAGTTGTGCCGAGCACCATTGGCCTCAATTGCATAATCTTTTGATCAAATACCTTGCCGAAATTTATGGACAATCAGAACATGATATTACACATAAATTTACAAATGATTCCAAATATCGCCACCAGGTTATCTTACAGAACCAACATATTATCACTTCATATTTTGATGTAAGACATCACAATTATAAAGACACAGTTTTAAAACAGCTTTTTCAATACGAAGAGTTTTTGGACTCGCTATGAGTTTGCCAAATCACGTGGTCAAATCCATTCTCATTCACTGTTCTTTTCAAAAGCTCATTATGAAATAGTCAAGGCAATATTATCCCAAGACATGAACAATCCATCTGTAAATATTGCCAAAGATCTAGAAAAATGGCTCCAAACAAACGAACTAAATCAAGAAGGTTGTTTTTCTCCTCAATTTGTTTCTATGCATCCTGCAGGAGGTGATGTCCAAAACTTTCCAGATAAGCCGCCTGAATGGACTCCAAATACAAATCAATGGCCATTGCCTGAAGGAACTTTAAAAAATGTTGATGCTAATGTCTTGAAAAAATGTATTTTATGCCAAAAGAACCACGAAGAATTAAAATCATTTCATATTGATACAGTCAATAAGGTCATGCTACACTCTTGCAGTGCATATTGTCTCAGACGGAAAACTGTGACTACAAAAGAAAGGGATGAGGATGGCCA